>NC_052963.1:35932716-35950216 GCF_013358895.1 Oreochromis aureus | reverse complement strand
GGCTTTAATCTCCACATTTCGACTTTATTCTCACAACGATCATCAAATTTTTTTCTTACTGTGGCGCTGATGTGATAAGAATCATTCTTTTGTTTCGCTCCTCCATTTGTTTTGGTGTAAAATATTTGTGGACAGTAGGGGGCAGTCACCTATCCACGTTCAGTCATGCAGGTGTGCTGGCAGGATATGACATCAGCAAGGCTGTCGGGTGATCGGGCTGGTAGTCTGTGCTTGGTGTTACGTATCCGACTCAAGGACAGCTGGACGTGTGGACTGAGGAGGAGGGCATTGAACTACCCACCCTGACCCACCCTGAGTGACAGTCAGCTGTCAGACTGCACGGGTGGAACATAAACCACCTGGATTTGAATGTTTGGAAGTAAAAAAACGAAATGAAGCCATCTGGAGTTCTGGTTTGGGAACGTCGGCCAATGATGAAGCGACTTCTCCAGCATTGCTGAAAGGTCGGTCCACGGGCCACCAGGTGGCGCTCACACTCAGCACTGAGGCCTCACCGTTCTGTCCGCTGACAGCTCAATAAAGGTTATTTAAACAGGGCACAGGTGCTGCGAGTCACTGCACAAAAACTGCGTCCCATTTATTTTATTACAGGTGCTCCATGAAATCTTGTAAAATAGAAGAAGTAGAAAACTGATTCTATAAAAGCACTTATTGGATCATTGTTTAGAGTTTTCTATGACGCACATGTTTCCCTCTTTGAGAAACACTTTGACCTTAGTCAATCGATTGATTGATTTCAGTCATTAAAACTGATAAAAAGTGACATTAACAACAGGAGGAGGTGCTGAGTGTGCTGGTGTGTACCTGGAGGAGGAGGTGCTGGGCAGTGGTCTCCTCATGGCTCCTGGGCTCATGCTGTAGTAGGAGGAGCTGTCGAGGTCGGCCAGCGAGAAGTTTGGCCCGGTGCCGGCTGCGATGGGCGCTGATGGACAGACAGATAGAGAGCGTCAATACGGACACGGTGACATTTTTATATAGCCAGTGCACACATACACACACACCTGGAGGCTGAACAAGGAGTGTTAAACATGTTGATAAAAATCAGGAGAGAAGCTGTGAAAGCTCCTCACTGACACTTTCAGGTTTCCTTAAAGGAGACAAGAAACTTCCTGCAGTGAAGGAGACTTCATGGGAGTATGGACACCGCTCCGATGAAAGCCTGCTGCGGCAGCAGTTACTGTCTCATAAAGCTGGTGCACACGAGAAAAGAAGAGTAAAGCTTCTAATCATCCAAAGTGCACATTTAAAAAGTAAAGCTTGACTCTTATTAAATGTGTTTCCTCCTGTCTGAAGAGATGCTGCAACACCACGAGTCACCGGACATCTGACCGCCCGTCACGCCACAAGCATAACATCAGTTTTATCACGTTTTTCCAGTGACGGGGTCAGGCTATATCCTGGACCTCCTGTCTCCTGGAAACGAGACTGATTGGGACACTACCTCACAAAGAGTCCTTTACTGTTGCTGTACTTCAGCAGCGTAGAGGGAAACCGGAGCGGTGCTTTCACTCCTGCATTGATTCAACACACATAAATGTCGCTGGGTGGACCAGCACTCTGAACGCATCTTTGAAACATCCAAGCTTCAGTGAAAAATTTGTGATCGCCTGTCAGAAATGGAGGAGGAGCTTATTGACCCCCTCTGAGGACAGCTGATTGGTTCAAAGGACAGGGCCTTGAAAATAAGTTTCACTTATCGTCCCGCCAGATGTCTCGTGTGAATATTCCTGCGTTTCAAACACACAACTGATTAAACAGTCTGACTAACTCCACGTTAAAACACCAATAACCTGGGAGAATATTTTAAGGAGAATTTCTGAGTGACTGTGTGATCGAATGTTTGCATCAGTCACTGGGATTCTCTGGCCGAGCAGAACCAGCGGATTAGCTGCGACATATGATCCTCCTGCAGCTTCCAGGGAACGTTTTCTGAGCTCACCCTGAAGCGCATGATGCAGGGATTGTGTGCGGACAGGTGTTGTTGTTTAGCTCCTCGTTAAACACTCCAGTGAACGCACAGATGTGTGCATTTAAAATTGCCCCACCTGTGTGTGCAGTAGTGGGACTCTGTTCAGCTCAGAGCTGTTAACGTCTCCTCTGATGGTCAGAGGATCGTCAGGACTAATCTGCCAGGCGGATGAATTGGCTCAGGAGGTGATAAAATTACTGCCCTCCTTAAAAAAAAGACAAAAACGAGTCGCTTTTATAAACGAGACTCTTAAAAAAAAGAGAAAAACTTTATTTAAAGTCTGCCGCTGCTCCCAACAAACAGCCTGACTAGCAGCCGAGCACCACTTGTCTCTGTTTACATGTTCAATATTAGCTCACGACAAGAGTTTATGACATCATTGCATATTAGAGCAGTTAGCACACAACATTAGCATCTACCAAGAACAACAAGCTGTGGCCCTCTTCCTCTCTGATCTGTTCATGTTCTGCTGCCCCCCCCCATCCTACTCTCGGGGGACAGAAGCTCTTCCACAAAGCCCTGCGAGGCTCTCCGTGTTAAAGGAGGGAGGGAGGGAGCGAAGGGGCGATCCGGCTCTTTGTTGTCAAATGCTTCAATTTGAAAATCCTGCTGAACAAAGGCAGCAATCAGCTTCAAAACCGGACATCCGTCTACCCCCTCGCCTCCAGCCCCCCCCCCCCACACCCTCATCCCTACTCTTCATCGTTTTATTGACAGATAGCATGATGGCGTGATGGGATGAAAGGAGGAGGAGGAGGGGGGAGGGGGAGGACTGACAGGACCTGGTGGGGAGTTTTCTGCTGAGCTCAGCACCGTGATCCCGCTCCACCTATCTATCACTCTCTCTCTCTCTGCCCTGCAGAGATAGGGCTGACCTGAGACACGCACACATGCACACACACGCACGCACACACAGGCAGACCCACACACACACACGCACAGACACGCACACACAGACACAGAGTTGGTCATTCGTGTGTGGACGTTTTAAACTCCTTTCCCACGGGAGCAGGAAGTAAAAACAAAGATAATTTAAAAACTGAAAAATGAAGAACATACAAGTTTCCTGTGACTGCCACGGCTCGTAATGAACAGTCGACCTGTTCTGTGTTTTTACATCTGAGGACAGGTAAATTTACCCTCTAATTTAATAATTGTAGTCCACTTTTTTATGACTCCAGTTCTGGACGGGAACTTCTTGTTCACTTCTCCTCTGAGGTTTCACAAACTCATAAAGAGTGTGAAGCTTTCAGTGAAGCCAGTCTTGAATTGAAAAAGGCAAAGCTACCAAACCGTGTGGAGAGTGACTTTTAACTGTGAAGGAACTACTCATCCCATAATGCACTTCAAATCCCAAACTCCCCTATAGACTCAATTCTTTTCGTTATCGCAGTCTTGATGAAAACCTTGAGAACATGTTATATGGTTTCTGAAGCTTCATGCTCACTAAACTCATGTTTAGACATTTTAAACATCTCCATGGTAACATGGAGATCGCCACCAATCAAAGATGTTAAAACAGCCATCATAAGCAAGTCCTAGACTCCTTAACTAGTTGCATAAACTGTTAAAAATAATGGATAAGTCCCTGTGATAGTAGTAAACCTAACTGGTCTCTCAGATGGCCGCCCCTCACTGAGCCTGGCTCTGCCAGAGGTTTCTTCCTGTTAAAAGGGAGTTTTTCCTTTTTCCCTATAATTCTACACTTCCAACTGTCTACCAATGCTTGCTCATAGGGGGTTGTCTGTTGTTGGGGTTTCTCTGTATCATTGTAGGATATTTACCGTACGATATAAAGTGCCGTGAGGCGACTGTTGTTGGTGCAATATAAATAAAGGTAAACTGAACTGAAACTGTCCAAAGTGGTAAAACATTAAGAATAAAAACAGAATAAAAATAGATAGAGAGAACTTTAATAATCCTTTGGGTAGGTTCCTTCGGGAAATTCAGTAAAAAGCTGATGTTTTTCTAGAATAAAAAGAGATAAGGATATAAAAGCAGCCAATCATGGATAATCTGCTGCATGTGCTCACTGAGGCTGTGGGTGAACCTCTGAGATGTTAATGGTTAATCATAAATGAGATGACAGCTGAAACATGGTGTTGATGGGCTCCGTCTGAGAGGCACTGCTGCACTGACGTGTGCAGCCTGTGGAGGGCGCTGGCAGCACTCTGCAGCTGCTCCTGGTTGATTTGTATCCTTGCTGATTAGATTTCTGGCAGTAATGAAGCTGCTCTGTGTTTACTTCTTGCATTTGAATGCCGGGGGCCGGTGCTGTGCTGCCTGGACGTCTGCCAGCCGGAGCTTCGGCTCGTCTTCGCTGTATTAATGATGCTTTCAGGTCACTCGCCATACAGTGGTTACTACTGTAACCCCCCTTTAAAGCACATCTTCATCGTGTTTCTGCGAGAACTCACCAAGGCTCCTCTTTGATCGCTTACAGCTGTTCCCTTTGTTTTATTGTTCCAAAGCACACTTTCATTATTATGATTATTATTGTGATTATTATTAAAATTGTCAAACATCTTTGTGTCGTTTGTGCCACGGTGCCCATCTGCTGCTGGCACACCACCAGGTGTGTGTGGCAGAGGGCAGGGGGAGGGAGGAGGAGGAGTCTGAAGCATGCAGGCCTCCAGGTTTATTCATCTTTCATCCTGTGTGTGTGTCTGTGTGTGTGCGTGAGTGCGATAGCGAGACAGACGAAGGTACGAGAAGGTGCCAAGTGGGTCATCTGCCTTCTTATCTATTTGAGTGTTTGTGTGTTTGCACTGTGTGTGTGTGAAGCCATCATATCAGCTGTAATCCCCAACATCCTTACGTCTAATATCAGCTCTCCTGACACACTGGCAGGAAGTGTGTGTGTGTGTGTGTGTGTTTTCATGAAATCTGTTTCAGTGCCAAGGTGCACTGCTGGCACTCCACTCATGCATCTGTGTATGTGAGTGTGTGTGAGAGAGCTGGTTACAAGTGTCTAAAAACATCAAAGAGACTCGGAGTGAGCTGCAGCTCCTTTTTCAGCCTGTGCTACACCAACATGCCAGTTTATTAGGCACAACTAATAACTGGAACACCCAATGTTTAATAGATTTACTTAAAAAGATCCCCTGACTATGAAAACGTAGAGATCGTATCATTTTCACACAAATATCAGCGTTTTAAATCTAATATGTAAAGAAACATATCTGTCTTTGTTTCTACCAGGTTTGAGAAGTCCCTTCACCTGCAGTAATTTAACAGATTGCCATACACAATCGTGCTTGATTTACCTTTCACATCTTAAACTTACAGTGTGTAACATTTTTCACCACTAGATGTCAGTAAATTACAGATTGCAGTCAACTGAGTTCTGTTTTCTTACACTGCCCAGTTCAAGTGCATAATTCCAGCTAACATGTCAGCTAACAGAGATCAAAAACATTTCGAGTTTACCCCATAACGGCCGCACCTAAACGGATCTTCCCCAGAATTTTCTGTGGAACGCTGTTAGTCCACTGTTTACCTCAGCTATCAATGCAGGGTGAGAAGTGTCCTCATTTATTTAGCTACTCTTAGCCTTAAGTTAGCTTGTGTTAGCCTTAAGCCCCTTTTCTATTAGTACCTACTTGCATCGACTCGGCACGGTTCACAACAGTTATCAGGGTTTTCCATTAGGTCATAGTACCTGGTACCAAGTACTTTTTTAGTACCTGCTCGCCCAGGGTTCCGAGTCGGTACTAAAATGTAACGTCGTCAGAATGCATGCCACCGATTGGCTGGACAATAGCATCACTTGATGAGTCATGAGAACGTCATGTTCACAAAAATAAAACCACCCTTTTGTGAAACTCGCCAACGAAGGAAACGGTTACAAAAAACAACGCCATGTTCCCAGAGCCTGACAAAAAGCCACAGACCGAGCAGCAGGTATATTCTTGCCTCGACGTCCACCTTTTTTGTAGCAATCATGTTGTATATTAATTACACTGCGGGACACGTGCGACAACCACGCACGTTAGGTATTACCAGATTGTAACGGAAAACCAGTCGATCTGAGAGGTGATCCGTGGTGAGTCTATCCGAGTAGGTATTAATGGAAAAGGGGCTTTAGTTAACTGTTAATAGCCTCGGTAAGCTGCCGTTTGCCTCTGTTAGCTACTGTTATGGTCATAATGAAACTGTCTGTGAAGTGGATCTAACATTGTTGGACTCTTAGTGAATAAACTCTCATACAATATAAGAATGTAATCAAACTGTTTGTCAGAGGGAAAGTGTGATTTTTAGGAAACTTGAGGCTAACATTAGCTGGTATGTGTATATGAGTACAGTACTATTGTTTTTTCTATTAAATAACCCTTAAAAAACTATTAACTAGACCTAGCAATTTTATGCTGATCCCTCATGTTAGCAACCAGCAGCTCTTATTTCCTGTGGAGCACTGCTTTGATTAAATTCTGACCAGTAGGAATTCTGGTGACAGACGGACGCCTCGCTGTTGTCAGTTCAACAAGCACAACAAACACAAGTTACTGTCCACAAACTTATGGCCCTCATAAACGTAGCTGTAATGTCTCGCTCAGGTGAGGTTTGTACAGAGCGGCAGAAACAGACCGCGAGGGAGAGGACGGAGGGAAGAAGAAAGAGAGGAGGAATACGAGCAAAGAAAAAAAAGAAAGCGGAGGATCAGAGGAAGAACGACAGGAAGAGAGAGTTTAATGACACATCGCAGAGAGAGAGAGGAAGGAGAAGTCAGGAATACACTGAAGTGACCAATTACATGTGACCGCGGCCGCTACACTAACCTGCCCGCTCGCTTGCCCGCCCGGCCTCTCTCTCTTTGTGTGCTGCTTTAATAGGATATTGATCGACAGAGAGAGATTCGATTGGCCTGCCAGTGAATTGTGTAATGGCTGCACAACGCCAAGGTCACCCGCTGTGTGTGTGCGTGCGCGCTCTGTTCAATACCCCACCAGCCCCCCCTCCACCACAACCACATCTCATCTTCTGGTGAGCTATAGGCTTCAGTCACCCCTGCAGACCCCCGCGTGTGTGTGTGTTTGTGTGTGTGTTCATTCCACTTAAAGAAGAACCACACCAGAAATGATTCTTCATATAATCACAGAGAGTGCTGTGGGGTGATGATGACGCAGGTGAAGCTTCAAGTGAAGTTCTGTCTATTACCATGCCGGTGTTCGGAGTTCTTTACTTGTTTTGATCTCTGGACTGTTTCTTGGAATTGGCCTTTTTCCTGTGCCTCATTCTCACTGTTTTCGACACCGCCTGTCACATTACGCGTTTAGATTTTCTTCAGACTCCTGGTTTCCTGGTCTCAGGTCTTCCTGAGACTTCCCCCTCAGCACGCAGGAACCAGAAGAAGTTTGTGATCTTTTCTTTAGCATCAAATGGAGACTCCCAGTGCTACTTCTGCACCATATCCTACCACCGGGAACACTTTCATTGAAACACATACTAAAGTTATCCTCCTGCTAACACACACACTGAAGCGATCAGGTGACCTTTGGTGGCAAATCGTAATTTCTGCTTCCTGTAATCTTCCACCTCATCCTAACATGCTGGAGTCTGAATTTGATCCTGCATGATGCAGATGTTCCCCTGTTGTCACTCCCTGCACAGCTGCTTATTTGTATGAAGAAATGCATGAATTCTTTTTATGCTCCTAAAGGGGAACGCTTAGGAGAATGAGGGCCGCAGCGAGAATCTGCCAACGTCAGCGGAGTTTTACACTGAAATAAAGGTGTCCTTCCAGGTTTGCTTCAGCATCATACATATGTTCTTTGGCCACAGTACGGTGGCCCTGAGAGCTCAAAACATCACAAATATATAACTGCAGGAAATTATGACAACAGCTTCTTCAAGAGGAACATAAAAAGCTGTAGAGTTTGGACTCATGAGGTGAACGTTAACATAAATCAGCAGAAACTTCCACATGAATTCGTTTCGACTGAGGAGGAACCTGAGGATGGAGCGCTTCCTTCAGCTTCCACTGTACTCTGAGACATTTACAGGTTTCCTCAGGCTGGATCAATTTTTCTACAGAAATAACTCACACAAATGTATAACTTTTGGCTGTATGAATAAAATGTACTGAGATGTACTGAGAATAACATGTGTGTATTGTATTAATATAAAAGGAGATGAGATTAAACACATTTTTCAGCTTTGTCTACATTTAATATTTCTAATGTGAGCAAAGTGAGGAGTAAGAAAAGTGTCTGTGGCAGCAGAGCCGAGCTGCTTTAATGCTGCTGCAACACACACACACACACACACACACACACACACACACACACACACACACACACACACACACACACACACTCTCTATAAGTACAGTATATATTCATATACTTACACACACAGACACATTCAGACAGACACAAATGTATTCACAAACACACACACCCTTTCGCTCTCTGTCTGTGTGTGTGTGTGTGTGTGTGTGTGTGTGTGCACGCGCGCGCTTTGTGTTGGTCAGCAGATTTGCAGCGATGCGGCTCTGGAAGAATCACTTATGGATTAGAGTGCAGGAGAGTCCACAGTGTGCGTGCGTGTGTGTGTGTGTGTGCGCGCAATAGGCATTTCAGGTTATCAGTTAAAAGCTAATGTACTTGAATAGTGTGTGTGTTTGTGTGTGTGTGTGAATACATGTTCATTCAGCCTGAGAGAGACTTCATTTATAATACAGTCGAGTAGAAAAACTTTGTCAGTAAGAACAAAAAAAAAAGTAAAAGTTATTTCTATAAAAAGCAAATAATGGAGTAAAATAAGAACATCTGCAGGTAGAATTCAAAATTAAAGGATAAAAATGAGAAATCTCATTGTTCTTCATGTTTTTCCAAGTTTCAGCTTCACGTTGAGTAAAATTGCAACGCTTTCCTTAAGGCGATGGTAAAAGTAAATGGAGTGAAATAGTAGCCAGAGCTAACGGTCTAACCTCAGCTTATATTGAGGAGCATTATAATGATCTCAACGCTGATAAGACGCTGCTTCCATCTGCCCAGAGAAAAAAATCATCTCAGGTAAACCAGGGCCATCACAGATGACCCCTCGCACCCCGCCCACCACCTGTTTGACCCACTAGTCGATCAGGTCCCACACCTCCACACTCACTAACAGCTTCTTCCCCTGGGCCATTCAGACTGTTAACAAACACTACCCCACACACCCCACCCCAGCCTGCCCGCCCACCCACCAATCTGCGCCATGGTCTGAGTTAGGGCTGGGCGTTATGGCCCAAAATTCATATCTCGATATTCTTTAGCTGGATGGCGATACACGATATATATCTCGATATTTTTTTTAAAGCCATAAAGTAAGAACAAAAAGAGAGTTCTTAGTCAAAGCTGTGTCCCAGATCTGACACAGGCACTTTCATTAACTTACAGCGTAGATGTACATGAAAAAATTACTCAGAAATAAATTATCAGCATTTATTAAATAATAATGCTCCATAAATAAAATAAAACAATGTTGTTTTTGTGCATAACAAAAAGCTCACAACTGTGCAGTCAAAATGTAAACTAAAAGAAGCTGAGCATAATACCAAAGACAGACAGATTTCGCAGCTGCTCTGACAAGACTGACAGCCTTGAGTTTGAAATCCGGTTCGTAACCATCTTAACAGGCGCCATTTGTGGTCCTTATACACACATTGTGGTCCTTATAATATTAAGTTGAAGCAGAGTACGTATTACTCTGCAAGGCTCCTAACTACAGTAGCCGTAATGCTCCAACAATCCATCAAGCGGTGCGGCTTCATAGCTTACAAAAGTTGCAATAAAACATTTTTTGACAGGTTTCTGAGCGCCGTGTATCACATAAATTCAGTTCGCGGTGAGTAAGCACAACCACAATTCATACATAAGGCGCACTGTCGATTTTTGAGAAAATGGAAGGATTTTAGTGTACACTTATAGTCCGAAAAACGAGTTTTGTAAGGTGGTTTTTTTCGGGGCAGGAGGCTGGGAGACTTCGCGGTCTGGGATACAGCACGCAGTTTCACACACTCTTCATTTTGCACTTTATGGCGCTGTAGTAAATGGTAAATGGTGAAAATTCTAGTAGTGCTAGCTGCACGGCGTCAACGTGCTGAGTTGCAGTTAGCATTAGTGGTTAGCTCGTTAACGTGTTGACGCCATGCAGCCCCATGCACGGGGCGATCCATGGTAACTCATTAATGGAAATTTGCCGCGTTAATGCAGTTATAGCGTTAACGTCATTTTAACAAGAGTAACGCTGACAGCACTAAAACAGTAATCTCCAAATGTTTTCTTTTTACCGACCAGCTCCTCTTTGACAGCTGCCGTGTCCATCTTGTTGTTGCCTGCAGGTGAAGCGATGGGGGAGCTGTGTTCAGTGAAGGAGAGAGGCGAGGCAGAGTAACATTGCGTAAAGATAAAAGTGGACGAAAGAGAGGAAAACTTGCAGCTCCACAATTATAATTATAACGTAACATAGACTATATTGATATAAACGATATTATCACATCTCAAATCTTGTATAAAAATATATCGATATATTTAAAAACTCGACATATGGCCCAGTGCTAGTCTGAGTAACCCTCATCACTCAGGACACTCACACATGGACTCTAAGAAGTCCTTTTTTTCTTTGCACTGCTTCTGAGCACTTTGCCCTCTATTGTGTGCCTTTCTCTTATTTTTGTTTGTTATTTCTTTTATATGCTTTATATTTTATTCCGGCAAAGTCGGTGTGAAGCACCCACAACTTCGTTGTACATGTACAATGACAGTAAAGGCCTTTTCTCTTCTCTTCTATCATCTACCGTTCTGAAGGAACCAGTTCTCCTGCTGAATGTGCTGACAGGTGTCACGTGAAATTTAAAATTCAGTTTCTCATCCATCCAAAGCAGCACTGAAGACCACAATGTACAGCACCACTGAACAGTAAAGGACAGTGTTGTCAGCATAGAGGTGTAGTTTACAGCATGATTTGCAAAAGTCTGCCCACAGGCTGCCTCACTTTTGCTCTCAGCGTCTATTTTCTGAACAATTCCAATAAGCCTGAGCTCAAAGTGCTCAGAGCAAACGCATCTTCCGGACACCACTGCACTCACGGCGCTATCAGCTCAAAATAGTTGTATGGCTTCTCAATCAAATCAAAAAAATGGGTGGCACTTATAAAAACACCATTTAGCACTTTCAGGGCAGAAACACAGACCCTGAAGAAGACACGGCAAGCCAACGACATCAGCAGCAATGCAACACCAAAAACCACTGTTCTAGTGCATCTACCATCATTCTATAAATTGCGTGTTTCTGTGTGGAGGAACATGTTACTCTTCTACGACTGTATTTCCGTGAAGCATCACAACTGCAGCCCTCATGTTTATTGTGTTAAAGCACTTTAATGAAGTCCAGTGTGTGAACAGGAGTCTGTGCAGGCTGCAGTCATTTTAATTGCTACGTGACATTACAGCTCATTTCAGGGACACGCTGCACACAGCAACATGTGTATGTGAAAGACTAAGTGCAACCTCGTGTCCAATAATAAGTTCCTGCTGAGCAAAGCATTTACCAACATCATGATGTTCCTGCTGTTTTTAGGATGTCCAGGCTCCATTCAGGCTCCAACGCGTACCCATACATGTGCTTATGCGCTCTGTCCCCTCAATAACCTTCCAGATACTGGCCAATCAGAGTACGTGGGTTTCAGTTGGATTTGGACAGAGCTGAGGAGACTTATTCATAACTTTGAATCATGTAAAGCTACCCTTGGAGAACAGAAAGTTTAACAGACTTTTACTGATGCTTTTAATTTGAAAGAACGCCTTATATTTCAGTGTCATTAAGTGAGTGTGAGATAGCAGCTGCATGTGAGTATCTGATCAAGCAGGGATAACTGTGTGTGTGTGTGATCGATGGCTCTTTGATCGGGGGTCTGTGTGTGTGCTGACAGGCACTTTACATCGCCTATTGTTAGCGGTGGGCGATCGACAGACTCATATAGATCCCACTGCGCTCTCTGTCACTCTCTCTCTCTCTCTCTCTCTCCTGCATGTCGGCACTTTTTAAAGGTCACGTCCCCCCGCCTCTCTCTCTCACTTGTCCTTTCTGTCCATCGCACACCCATCTTACCCCTCCCCTCTCTCTCCTCCACCCTGCGGTCTCTCGATTGCCCCGCCTGTCGCTCATATTTCCTCATAATTAGAGTTGAGTTGGAGCGGCTGCTGATTGGCAGCAGATCCTGGATCTGAAGAGTTTTAATATCAACTGGGGCTGCAACGATTCATCGAGTAATTCGGATAACTCGATTATAAGAAATCCTCGTTTAATGCACAGCTCTGCAGCACTCACTCACAGACCTGCAGTAGAAACTCATTTAGGAGCAGCGTGTGGATAAAAAGTCTGACCACATTCAGCCCACACAGTCGTGATGATGCTGAAACAGTTTAACACGGAGGTGGAGTCTGTTTGCACAAGAGGCGGAGCCACAACAGTACAGTGAAAAAACTTGTTTGTATGGCCCAAAGCAGCAGATGTTCCCGTGATCACCATTAAAACCTTTACTGGGAAACAGCAAGCGGGAGTCCTTCATCAAAGCAGCTGATCGACAAACTACCACAGGAAGAAAAGGAAGTTTGTAGCTGCTCTGCCCAACGCTGTTCGTTCTACACAGAGAAAAATCTGCAGATGAATTGTTATTATTAATATTAATTCACGACGCACCATCATAGCGTCTGTTCTCAGCAGCACAAACACTTTGCATCAAAGCACAGGACAAACGTCACAATGCCGATATGCTCGTAGACACTGCGTTCTCCTTTAAAGGCTTACAGACACAAACTCAGTCATTCACTGCACACATACGCACACAGATACATACATACACACCAAATGTAATCTGGCTCATCCAGGAGATAAAACACTGTCACAAACTTTCCAAGAACACAGAGTAAAGGTACACGTTTTAGGTTTCGGTTGCATACAGATTATATTGACCTTTGACAAGAGACTTGAGGTTTATTTATGTTTGCATTTAAGAAAATGTTTCCTATTTTAATATGGCGTGTAAACACTACGTCATTTTGCAAGACCTGTGTTTTTCTCTTTTGAATATTTATCACAGGAGTATTTCTTATCTGAGAATTCGATTAATCGATGGTGCTTCAGAGCCTTCAGCTGACTGGCCGCTCGTGCACTCTCCTGCATCACATTCACAGCGTCGACTCTCACCATCTTTAAAACACATGCTGTTTGAATCTGTGTTGTTCACATTTTAATCTATGATGTTATTATGCACACACTGAGTTTGGTAATCAGTTACTTATAAGGTGTTACTAAGTAACAGTTATTACTATTGTTATTACTATCATTGTTATAGAATATGGTGAACACCTGGCTCTCACTCTCCTAAACATGTTCTTACGTTCATCAGCAGGAAGGCCACTCAAACACACATCAGCAGCTACACACAGACACACACACACACACACAGTGTGTTCATTAAGACAGGCAGCCTGTGGTTTGGTCTGGAGGAATTACATTAGATCCACTATCGATGACAGATCTGCGATCCAATCAGTGCTCGGCCTCACTGCAGGAGGAGAGAAAGAGAGAGAGACAGAGAACTTACTCTGAGACACTCGGACGAGCTCGGCCACCGTGAAAACTCCAGGTGTCACGAAGCTGTCCTGGAAGCCCAGGTGACCTGTGAGCAGAGGGAGGGAGGGGGTTATTACTATATTACTACTGTATCACCAACACATACCGGCACAGCCAAACACTGACAAGCCCCCGAAATCTACACCTGCAGCAGGATTACAGGTAGTACTAGTACCAGTAGTACCAGGGAAGGATCAGTATGAGTGAGGAAGTACAGGCTTCTGCTTCCCAACAGGAATAATCAGGACCAGCTGTGTGTCCGAGTGTGTGTGTCTGCATGCACGTAGCTGAACACCAGGGTCAAGGTCTAACACACACACACACACAAAGTAGAGAGGATATCCTCCTCTCACACACACACATACACACACTGCTATCACATCCATCAACACACACTTAAAAATCTTCCATACGCACTTCCCTGATCCAGACAAACAACCTCTCCTCAGGAATGTGTGTGTGTGTGTGTGTGTGTGTGTGTGCATATTTGACCACAGCCTCATTTCGTTTAACCACACAGGGTCACACACAGGCTGGCCTCAGTGTGTGTGTGTGTGTGTGTGTGTGTGTGTGTGTGCGCGTGTGTCTGTCTGTCTCACCGTTCTCCGGCTGCTCCTTGATGTCTGATTCGCTGGCCTGATTCGGGCTTTCTGATTGGCCAGATTCTGTGGAGAGAAACACAAAGATGAGGACGAGCTGAACAACACCAACTTAATAACACAATCACACACACAGACACACACACACTCAGTTGTCTGTTCTGATCCAGCGGTTACTTCACTGATAGCTGGGAGTTAAAAAAAAAGAAGTTATCTTTAATGTTATCATGAAATGTGTTTCATCCTTAATAAACAATGTAAATACATTTTCGAAATAAAAAATATTTATCAACCAGGAAGCGCAACGCTTTCAGAATAAACTCTTAAAGCGTCAGAAAGTCCCACACAGAGCTGACATCACCTTCGAGCTGCTGTTGGCTAAATTTTGTCCTTACGTCGTGGCCTCTGCCCTTAGTGTTCGGTAAAATAATGCATTACCATTTGCAGATCAGGTTTAGCTCTGCAGGTAAAGTAATCACGTTTTTAGTTACTCTTTCAAATAAGTAATCAGTGAAGGTGTTGCTGCAGTTTCTCTTGCTCTACAAATCCCAGATCATCCGAGAACAAAAACGAGCACCAGCGAAGGCTATTCACCAAAACGTGGACTTAGTGTAGCTCAGCAGGTCATCTGCTAATCACAAGTTTGGTGGTTTGATTCCCAGCTGCTCCAGTGTGCATTCAAAAGCACTCTGTTAATGTGTCAGCATATGTGTAATTGCTGTTAAACACTGACTGTGTGTGTGTGTGTCTGTGTGTGTAGAGGGGATGCCTGTATTGATCTCCACACCACAAAACCTTCACCTGGTATCTCTCACACACACACACACACACACACACACACACACACACACACACACACACACACACAGCAGACTGACTGGCAGACTCCAGGTGCTGCAGCTGATTCAGTCACACTTTCTGCACACGCTCAGTGACACAGGGAGAACTCGGAGCCTATGCTGAAGCTCAGAGTGAGCAGACGGGTGGAAGGATGGAGGAGTGAAATGTCTGAGGAGGAGCTCGTGTCAACTATCACAAATAAGCCAAGCAACTGCGACCACCGACGCATGAACGGATAAATCCTCTTCATACTTAGTCTTTAAAAAGTATTTTGAATAATGTTTGATAGCTAAAACTGAAGTTAAAATGGCAAAAATACCCGGTGCGTGACAGAATCTCACATGGTGCGCCCCGAGCGTTTTCAAAAACCTCATGTTTACATGATTACAATGTACAACTACACAAAAAGTCATCGATTATCCCGTCATCAGCTGAAGGCATCTATACGTAATAGAGTCCCGCTCAGTCCCAATCCATGCAGCTGCTGGAAGGTGGGAATTCTGGGAAGTACTTGAAAGCAAGGTGGTTAAAAAAGAGGAAACGGGTCATTTTCTTATGTCACAGGATTCTCTGCAGTACTCTGAAAAACAACGTCCAGCCTCACTGCTTCCACAGGAACAGCGGGATCAGCAGCAGCCAGATGCTGCTAATCAGTCACGTGATTAACCGATCATCAACAGTGCAAGAGCCTCTGTGAAGGCAGAGGTTTTGGCAGTTTGCAGGTCTCAAGCATTCAGGTGTCTTACATCTCACAACAACAACAACAACAATAATAATAACAATAATAATAATAATAGTAAAAGTACTTTTATAATTACCCATTGCAAATATTAACTCAAACTTTTACCAACAGGGGGCAGTGTTTAACCAGCGGGTGTGCTAAAATGCTTTGCTCTTCAAACTTTTAGTCTTTTTTCCCTGATCATTTCATTAATCGCTTAAATAAAGGCTACACTGACCGACTGAACCTCCTTGTGGCACATAGCGGTATTACATGGAAGTACAGCCCAGTCCTATTTTGACCAGAGAATATCTCTTCAACACAACACGGATGGTTTGAGCGCTAATGTGTTATCAGCTGTTGCTTCACATTCTTAAAAATGCTTCATTAAAACTGCATCAGATCAAACTGAGCTGCAGGCGTCTGTGACTTATTTACATATTTCTTTCTTTTATTAAACTAAACTCGTCTGTGTTTTTAGAGTTTTCTCACTTCTATGTGAGATCTGACGTTTTTTGTTGTGGACGTGTGAGCAGCAGTAGGTCAGCTCTGAGTATCATGGCAAACGTTCTTCCTGTGTGCAGCTCGTGCGACCGGCCTCTCAGTGCCTGCCTCCTCTTCCAGCATGCTCTCTGCTCCGGTGCAGCTCCGCTCTTTCAAATGATTTAGCGGCTTCGGGGGCATCGATCGGCCACGCTGCAGATAAAGTAGGCAGGGAGTGGAAGAAATATTACCCATCATCCCCCCGGAGCCTGCTGGCGGGGCCATGACTCAGGAGCAGACGGAGAGAAGTTGGAACGTCCAGAAAAGCAAAACTTTTAATTAAGGCAAACATGAAGGAAAGTGACGCACGGCGAACGTGACGGAGGTCCGGCTGAAGCCGCTGCCACGTGGGCCCAGATGTGTGATCCAAGAGGAAAATCAGGATCAAGAGGAAGAGCGGGGCTTCGCTTTAACGACTCACACACTGGCTGAACGGTGCGGAGAGATAGTCAAGTGATTATCTCCTGATTCTGAGCCGTGAATACGTTTTTTTTTTTATGTGAGAGGAAGTGACAGGAGCGCTTTTTGAGTGAAGGGACGCGGGTTGCCTTTGAAGTGATGGTTTGCTGAGTGTGCCGGGTCATCCTGCATGGATTAAAGGGCTTCTCGTTAGTGTAAATCACTTTGGTCCAGGTTTGAATCCTGGCTCTTTCTGTGGAGTTCTTATTACAGAGCAGACGTTACGGACGCTGTGCCTCTACATTCTTGCCGCGAGGTTGTGCAGTTCAGTTACATTTAAGAGACATGAACTTTTTGCATTGAGAGGACCCCCCCCCCGGCCCCCTCCTCTGTCCCACACACACACACACACACACACACACACACACACACACACACACACACACAGAGCAGCATTTATCAGGCTTGTTTTGCATGCTGTTCACCGCGTCTGTTTGCTTCAGCAGCTTAAAACAAAGAGCATCAGGCGGAAACCACGGCAACTACGGGGTGGGGGGTTAGGGGTGCTGCTGATGGGTGTGTGTTGGAGGGCACTTTCACACACTGCCCCCCTACCCCATCGTCCCCCGCTCCCCTCATTCAGCCGTCAGCAGGTTAATTAAATATGCTAATGAGGCGTGGGAGCAGACCGGACTGTCTGCATCCACCCCCCCACTGAGGGGCGTGGATCATCTAACTCAAACCCCCTCATCACGGATATGAAATTAAGTCATATATTATAAAAGAA